>NW_027671856.1:0-9396 GCF_964165515.1 Mesoplodon bidens
CAAGCTTGACATTTGGTGCAGCTTTTCTCCTTGGGGCATTTGCTGATTCAACTCATACAGCCTAGGAGCTGAAAAGCCAAGGCGTTCAAAAGACTGTAACCACAGAAGCCAAACGGCAAGAGCTCAAGCTAAAAGCAACAACGAATGGAATGACAAGCTACACGTATCCTTAGTCTCAGAGGGCTGGGGGAACCATTACATTTAAAGCCTAACAAATACAAGGGTAGTTGGGAATAGGGAGAATCCAGACTTTCACATGGTAATCCCAAAGGGCAACACCCGTAGAGGAAGGACAAGACAGAAATAGAACACCCTTCACACAGACGGAAAAACAGCTTTGAATGAGCTCAAACTGAGAATGGACTAAGGTTTCCAGTCCCTATGGTAACTGTCTGCCATGGGCAAAAGGAAATCTTTTCAAGAGAACGATAACAACATCCAGAATATGGAGGTATCTTTACAGTTTCCTAAAATAAGTTAAGCCCAATTTTAATATAAAAATAATTGGACATACCAGGAAAAAGACTAAATGATCAAAAGCTCAAAAAAAAGAAAGAAAGAAAGAAAAAAGACAATATAAATAGACACAGGAGGACAAGAGTTAGTAGGCGTTGGTTAAAAAACAAAACAAAACAGACACAGGGCAAATAAGCATATGAAAAGATGCTACACATTCCATGTCATCAGGGAATTTTAAATTAGAACAATAACGAGATACCACTACACACCTATTCAAATGGCTAAAATTCAAATAATGAAATACCAAAGTGGTTGACTATGCAGAACAACTGAAATTCTCATTTGTTGCTAGCAGGATACTTGGCAGTTTCTTACAAAACGAAACATACTTTTACCATACAGTGATCTAGTCATCATGCTCTTTGGTATTTACCCATAGGAACTGAAAAGTTATGTCTGCATAAAAGCCTGCACATGGATGTTTATAACAGTTTCTTTCATAATTGCCAAAACTTGAAATCAACCAAGATGTTTTTCAATAGGTGAATGGATAAACAAACTATGGTATATCGGTACAAAGGAATAGCATTGAGCAATAAAGAGAAAAGGCTCTGAAGCCATGAAAAGACATGGAAGAAGCTTAAATGCATATTGCTAAGTGAAAAAAAGCCAATCTGCAAAGGCTATATGCATATTACATGATTGCAGCTATATGAAATTTAGGAAAAGGCAAAAGTGTGGAGACAGTCAAAAGATCAGTGGTTGCCAGAGGTTGTGGGGAGGGAGAAAAGGATGGGTGAAGCGTGGAATCTTAAAGGCAAAGAAATCCCTGTGTATGGTTTTGTAATGGTGGATACAGGTTATTGCACATTTGTCAAAAATCATATAATGTACAAAACAAAGAGTGAAGTCTAAAGTAAACCATGGACATTAGTTAGTAATAATGTATCAATATTGGTTCATTAACTATAACAAATGTCTTACGCTAATGTAAGATGTTAATAATAGGGGAAACTGGCTAGAGAGGTAAGGAGGTATGAGAACTCTGTCCTTGCTGCTTAATTTTTCTGTAAACCAGAAACTTCTCCTAAATAGTCTGTTAATTTAAAAAACAAATCTAGACCTGCATACAAAACTTGCACATAAATCCAACCACAGCAGCATTATTATTCATAAGAGCCCCGAAGTGGAAAAAACCAAATGGCCATTTACTATGAATGGATAAATGAAACATAGTAATATCCACACCATGGAATATTATTCAGCCACAAAAAGAAATCAAGTACTGATGCATGCTACAACATGGATGAACCTTGAAAACATGCTAAGTAATTGTATGATTCCATTTGTATGCAATGTCCAGTCTAGACAAATCTGTAGAGACAAAGTATATTAGTGGCTGCCTAGGGTTTGGAGAAATGGGGGAGTGAGTGACCTATAATAGATTCTTTTTCTTTTTGGGGGTGGATGAAAGTTCTAAAATTGATTGTGGTGGTAGATGCATAACACATTAAATTGTACACTTTAAATAATATGGAAAGTAAATTATATCTCAATGAAACTATTATTTAAAATTATGATTAATGTATTAAAAAAGGACAACATGTACAATTTAAGCAAAACTTATCTGAAATGCAACCAAAAGAAACTTCTAGAATTAAAAAAGTTGAAATTAAGCACTCAGAAGATTGGTTGAAGAGTACCTTAGTCAAACAAAAGAAAGGAATACAAATGTCAATTAAAAAATAACTACACAAAAATTTGGAGGGAAAATGATGGAAAACAGAGAAGTAAGTACTTAAGACATATAGAGTATATGCGAAAAACTGTGTCTAGCCAGCCGCAAGTCACACAGCCTAGGGAGGAGACACACAGCCTACCTGAATCACGAGGACTTCTCCAAAGTAAAAATGAGGTTCTGATGCCAGAAGTGGAAGGAATGAATTACAAAGAAAAAGAACAATGGTAAACTATAATGTAGATACACATCGGTAAATACATAGGTTCCCTGGGGTTGTGATCTGGTACAAACAATAAAAAAAAAAGATAAGACTCATAGTAGAGGCTGCTAGATTCTGCTGAGGAAAAATGTCCAGGGAAGGAAGAGTTGATTTATTTCATTATTATTTTAGAGTCCACATATAAGTGACATCATGCACTATTTGTCTTTGTCTTATTTCACTTAACATAGTGTCCTCCAGTTTTATCCATTTTGACTTCAATGATAGGACTTTCTTCTTTTTTAAGGTTGAATAATATTCTATTATATATATATGCCATATTTCCTTTATCCATTAATCTACTATGGACACTTAGGTTGTTTCCATACCTTGGCTCTTGTGCATAATGCTACAATGAACATGGGAGTACAGATATCTCTTCAAATCATGATGATGTTTCCTTTGGATATATACTCAGAAGTGGGAGTGAGGAGGAACTTATGACACAAATCGACCATGTGTAAAAGATGTTGTAGGAATGAAAAAGTCTGAACACCTAGGAAGAGTGTGGAGTATCTGGAAAGGTCATTTTTCAAGGTCTTACCTAGTTTAAAATTATGACATTTCGGTGAGCCTGTGTGCATGAAGGCTTGCTTATATTTTGGGATTTGAATACAGTGCAAAGAAGTGTTGCTAAATTTTCGATCAACATCTAAAAAAGGGTGGAAATGTTTTTTCTTTGATTATGAAACTGCAGGAAAGGCAAGCCTAGAATTCTAGGCCCACTAGAATTTTCCCTGATGATAGTGCTAATTTAGGAGAAGAAGAAGGATCCAAGGCCATAGAACAATTTTGAAAGCAAAATAAGACTGCTGAGTCTTCACCCAGTGTATGAGATTAAGTTTTAATGGCGTATGATGAAGTGGCCATGACACAGCCGGCAGAGCTCGTTGAGTTGTTGAAAATGGCTCTTGAAGCTACAGGAAATGGACAGTAGACATAGAAAAAGAACAAGGTAAATCCCAAAGAGTGGAAGGACAAAATTAATCAAGAGGAAAGTCAAAAATAGAGAAGAAAAGCAGTAAACTTGACAAATAAACCCAAAAGCTTGTTCTTTACAAAGATCAATAAAATAAGCAATATTTGGCAAATATGATAGAGATGGGACTAGCTATAAAACAGAGATTTTTTTTAATTATAAAAGAATACTATGGTAGCTTTATACCAACACATTTGAAAATCTGGACAAAATGGCTGATTATTGATTAGTTATATGCAGCCATTATTTATAGCTGTTTTGAGTAGAGAATACAAGAAGCTTTATGAAAATAGAAACTATAATCAAAGATATACACCATAGAAAGACATGAGTTATTTTCCAATGTATATAAAAAACTAGACGAGTCCTAATACAAAAATCAGATATGGGGCTTCCCTGGTGGCACAGTGGTTGAGAGTCTGCCTGCCGATGCAGGGGACACGGGTTTGTGCCCCGGCCTGGGAAGATCCCACAAGCCACGGAGCGGCTAGGCCAGTGAGCCATGGCCGCTAAGCCTGCGTGTCCGGAGCCTGTGCTCCGCAGCGGGAGAGGCCACAACACTGAGAGGCCCGCGTACCACAAAACAACAACAACAACAAAAAAAAAACTGAGTGACAACTTAAATGATATATGAAATATTTTGCTGACTTACAAGAACATGCAGAATTAAATATGACCCAGTTGAAATGTTAATTTTATTTTAATGTGTATGTTGGGGTGGAGTCTTCAAGGTGCCAGAAAACAAGCATTCACCCATCCTGTTTGGAACTGCAGCACACAGACACCTTCAGTTACCAGTTCTGTTCATTCTACAGAATCATCTTGAGAAAACATACTGTTTTTTATGGACCTGGTATATATCTTAATTAGTTTGAAAAATTTCCCAAATACCTGTTAATATATAGTTCTCCAATTCCAATCTTGTCACGTCCTGTACCAGTGACACAGCACATAGGAGTTTTATTTCTCTTTCTTTCTCTGGGTTGTTCACAACCCAATGAAAGAACAATGGAATGGCATCAAAGAGATCAGGGTTCTTGACTCAGATTTACCATAAAATAATAGTGTCCTCTTGGGAAAATTATAGTTATTCTAGGCCCCTTTCCTTTTCTTTCCTTTGACAGAGCTGCACTAGATGACCCCAAGTAACATTGCACTCTTTGCAGTAGTAGCTTAGATGTTATTGGTTTTCTGAAACAAATGAAGACAATGACACATGAAACTGTGCAACATCTCTGTAACTATGTTTTCTTAGAGTTGCCTCCATTTTACAGATGATAAGATGGCTGAGCACAGAAGTAGATGTCTTGACCAGAGGTTCCAGAGTAAATGGAACTGAACCTCAAGTTTCCTTCTTTCCTGAAGCTCACTTAGCCAAAACATAGGCTTCTGAATATTAAGCTGTAAAGCATATTATCAGTATGCTTTAAAAGAAGCAGTTCTTCTAGGATTTCCAATTAATAGCAGGAGGTTTTGAAATTCTTCAAAGATCATCTAATTTTGTGAGATTTACAGCTCTATTTTCCTGTCAAGCAAGTTGTATTAGTGCCAGATAATCATGTGAGCTTCCGGATGCTTCTCTGAACCCCTTGAAGTTTTCTTCTTGCTATCTGAATTTCATGCCAGATAAGCCTTTTTCTAGAGCGTATGTACAGACTTGTGTGTTTTTATACAGAAAAGCGATGCAGTGAGTCAGGACGGGGGTTAAGCCTTCATTCTCAGAGTGGTGTTGAGCTCCTGGTGAAATATAATCATCATTTCCTCAGAATCGAAAAGCAGTTATCTCTAGATTTTAATCCCATTAACTATTTATACATGTATGTATGATACATGAATTTATTGTACCTACTAGGTGTGTTCTCTTTGGGAAGTACAAAGCTCTTTGAGACATAGGTTGTTCATTTTTTCATTTTCCCACAAATACTGTGACCTTTTGAGCAGGAAGGTCTATATTTTACTAACATCTAGAACCAGCAGTTAACACGGTGTCTAAGATGTAGTCAATAAATATGAAATACATAAATGAACACATTTTTAAGGAAGGGCCAGGACATGAACAAATAGAAATTTTTCATTTTCAGTCACAAAGCAACCAGAGACATAAAACTGATGCAGACAAAAAGTGCTGTGGTCATTCAAATAAGGCATAGAATAGATAGAACAAGGATCTCCTCTATGGCACAGGGAACTCTACTCAATATTTTGTAATAACTTATAAGGGAAAAGAATGTGAAAAAGGAATCACTGTGCTGTACACCTGAAAGTAACACAACATTGTAAATCAACTATACTTAAATTAAAAAACAAACAAACAACAACAAAAAAAAAACCCGAAAGAGGTCATAGAAGTTTTTATGAGATCCCATAAGAGAAGCCAAATGAGGACGGGAGAGACGGCTTTTGAATCAATTCGGAGGAGAAGTTACAGAGAAACCTGTCTTTGACCTGAACTTGAGTTTCCATTAAAATTGCATCGCAGAGATATTACAGATGAAGGTAATCACATAAACTTACTACACTGAGACTTGCAGAGGTTATGAGCATTGTTCAAGGTCCCCAAGCAAGTGCATTGTGGAATCAGAATTTTAAGTGAGGCCTAATGAACTAAAAACAAACAAACAAACAAAAAACCAAGCCCTTTCTGTGATACCATGTTGCCTTTGAAGTCGTTATTTTGGTGGGTTGGTAGAAACTGGTTCCAGTGTTTCTTGCAGGAATGACTAGTTCTGTCCCCACCGCGGCCCCCCACCCCCGAGTTGATCCTCAAAGTTTCCTTTAGAATGGACTTGCTAAAATGCAGACCTGCAAGTATTCATGACGCCTGTGTCCAATCATTTCTCCTGCCATTGCCTACTTCACTTCTGGATTATATGAACAATTCACTGTCTTCATTTATGCTTTTCCGTCCTCCAAGATTTCCTTTCTCCCTATGGGGTACCTAGGCAACGCACTTCATTTTTCAAACCTCAGTTTACACATTATGTCTTTTGTGCAGTCTTCTTTTTAGTGTTGTGATCACATGTTCCTTTTTGCTACCCTTGCACTTCTGCATTCCTGGTTGTTGCACTCGCTACACTGTATTGTGATTGTATTTTTTACATATATCGGTGTTCTCCTGGGCAACATTCCTTGGGGCCAGGGACTACCTTTTTTCATCTATTGATGTTGCCTTAGCATGTTACTTGTTGCGAAGTAGTTAGTTATAAAAATGAGATTTGATTAAATTGAAACTTGTTATGCACCTATTAGTCATTATCATTTACAGATATAACAGGAAAAAATATTAATGTTGGTGCTGAAAGTTCACTTCTAGTAAATGGTGGTGGTACATGACTTCACTTATATTATTTTCCCCACTATTTTATATCTTTCTACCTAATATCTCTTCTTTATTTCCATCTCTTTCTTTATTACTAAACCAAGAGAAACAGGGATGAGGGTAGGGCTAGGCCATACTTGGCTGGAATAGTAAAGAAATTGTGTGGGGTTTTGGTGAGAAATTCCTGAAGCATACAGGTCTGCATCTTTCCTTTTTTTTTTTTTTTTTTTTTTTTTTTTTGCGGTACGCAGGCCTCTCACTGTTGTGGCCTCTTCCGTTGTGGAGCACAATCACCGGACTTGCAGGCTCAGCGGCCATGGCTCACGGGCCTAGCTGCTACGCGGCATGTGGGATCTTCCTGGACCAGGGCACGAACCCGTGTCCCCTGCATCGGCAGGTGGACTTTCAACCACTGCGCCACCAGGGAAGCCCCTGTTTGAAGTTTTTTGATAAATAAGATTCGATAACACCGTTTTATAAAAACTTAGTTTGGACATTTCTGAACCTCTTTTCTTGTTTCCTTATGGAAGAAAGCTGCTTGTTTAGGGTTAATACTAATTCAATGGGGGTAAGATTTACACAGGACCAACCCTAGCATTCATAGTGTGTGGCACAGGAAACAACTTTGAATGGCCATTTCAAGGAACAATATACTTAAGTGTATACAATGAATAAAATGGATGAACTACACAAATTTATGAGTTGAAAACCATAGAATCATAGAATTTTCTCACTGTAAAGGCTCTTACTTTTCCAACTGCTTAACTTCAACCTCTGTTAAAGCACTTCAGTAACAGGGAGTTCTTGAGTTTAAAATGCAGTCGGTCCATTTTATAGTTGAAAGGTTCTACTTGTCAAAATATTCATCCTTTTATCAACCTAAACCTGTCTACTTGGCCTAAAATCTTCAGTGTGGGACAGTCTAAACCCTTTTTCATAGGACAACTCCTCAAATAGTTTAGAGCGACCACCTACTTCTCTCCTGGTCTTGCTTCATGTCATCTATTCCCAGTTCCTTCAATTACTTCTTATATAACAATAGTTTAGATTCCAGACACTTTACTGAATTCATCACTTTCTTCAGTATAATAACTCATTTGCTGAATGGGATATTTTGATCCTAAAGGGATTTATTTACTGTTTTCTGAAAAGAATTAAAACATAAAATGTCCAATCAACCAATAATTCTTCACCTAACATGATTCATATACACCAATTGATAAGGAAAAGTTAAAAATTCAAATTACTTCATTCTTAAAGAGTGATCATAGTATGTCCTTATTTATAATGTGCAGGAAATATGAATTTTCTTTCTGTGCATCTGTAACAGTGCCCTCTTGCAGGGTACAGAGGATACTCCATTGATGCTGCCTAATGATGTGTATGTGATATCCTGATATTTACTAAGAAGTTAGACATTCAAGAGGATTTTTTGTTCCCAACAGACATACATATATGAATATTTATTCTCTGTTTTGTGTGTTTCTAACTTTTATTATTCATCTATTGGCACTTAAGTGCATTCACCAAACTGCATCATAAACATCACAGCAGATTACTTCACTTTACCTTTTATGAGATTATTATACTTATCAACCAATATCTGAGCCCTTAATATGGTCAAATCATCCTAGCCTGTTAAGCACAGAGGTACAGAGCATGGAGTTGAAAGGGCACACACCAAAATTTGAACAAATTACTTAATCTCTCTAAGTCTTCATTTCTGTATGTGAAAAATGAGAATAATTACAATGATTGAACTCATAAGGTGGATCGTAGAAAACATCTAGGTGCTACATGTAAAGAGCTTGTTTGACTACCTGACAAAAATATCCATTCTTTATTAACATGATGGTGATGATGATGATGATGAAGCTACCAGCAGGTGTCCTTATTAGGTCGGTAAGAATGGTGAATAAGCCACAAGATCATGTCTGTGAACATTTGCATTCTAAGGCTACACTGCCTTTGCCTTCCCAACTCCGGCTCCACTCCTCATCTGTTTAAACATCTCCCAAGATAGCTCAGGTCTTCTCCTCTATGAGGCTATTCTGAACGACTCCTCTAGAATGAACTTAAAATACATTGCTTGCACTCATATTAATTTATATCCAGTACAAACTTCTGCAGTGGAATTGATTACACTTTATTGCAATTTTTGGCTCTATATCAACTTGCAACTCTTTTGAGGAAAGAAACTGGGTCTTATTCCTAGAAACGAAAACAGTGACAAGCAAATAAGTCATAAATGTCTAAATCAGCACATTGAAGTTATTTTTTCTAGAATGTTAGGGAAAACACTTAAGGGAAAGTCAGATTCATTGTTGTTCACACAGTCCTAAGAATGGACGTTCTCATAACTTGTATAATTCTATATGTAGCAAGTGAAGATTAATCAATGGCAGGTTTTCCTTCATTTATATTTATATAATCTTAAACTAATTTAAGAAAAGCCATCTCATCCTTCTGAGTTAAGTTACAAACATTAAGCATTTTAATATTTAAATAAGAGTGAGACTAGCTTTCTTCACAATTCTGTGCTCTAATAGTTTAAAAGGATGTCAAAATTTAAACTTTTTTGTCTATCATCTTCTTCCAGATACACTTAAAGTGTGGTTCTTAACATAATCCCAAGTTCT